>NC_056737.1:1638898406-1638941162 GCF_019279795.1 Protopterus annectens | reverse complement strand
ACCTTCACCCACTATAGAGTATGTGTTGGATTGCTGGTGTGTGTGTGTATGTGCTGTAGTGAGGAGTGTATTAGTGTTCATGTGTTCATGTGTTCATGTGTGCATGTGTGCATGTGTTCATGTGCAGACCGTAAAGTGTGTTTCCTGTCTTCCTCTCACAGGTGCTGAGTTAGGGGTTGGCAAAAGCAGCAGGCAACCTGAAGCCACTGCCACGAATAGTGGTGATGATGAGACATGTATTTTGGCACAGGAAGGTTTGACAGGGTCTGTTGTTGGTCCACCAATCGACAGTACACAGCATTCAACCCCATCTATGCACACACTCATACTGTCAATACATCCCTCACCACCAATGGCCATAGGCGAGGGACAGCATACAGTTGGCATTGACCAAGAGCGTATGGTATCCATGGCACTTGCATTCCCTCACAGCAGCCATAGCCGTATTCCTGGAATGGTACCACATAGGCGGAAGTCCAGGGGTTCTCGGGGGAGCCCCACTGGTCATATTGCCCCTGGCAGACGTGCCCTCACAGGTCTTACAATGTCCAGTATGTTCCAGGCTGTAATGCAGGCTCAGGCACGTATGGAACGGTACACCAGGCAGGGACTTAGGGCACAGAGGGCACATTACACCGCTATCAATGATAGCATCCGTGACCTTGCCGGTGCCATCCGGACTTACACCGAGGTCATTGATAGACATTGGAGGGAGACATTAGATGCCCTCCACAATATGTCTTCTATGAGCAAAGACCGTGCGGGATGGTTGTGATGTCAACACGGACGCCTTCCAACAACAGCAACAGCTGGCAGTGGTCGCGGACATCCCACAGTTCACAGCCGCTCCCATAGTGGCAGTACCAGCCCCAGCAATGCTGGGGCTGGCCTGTCCATTGACCGTCCCAGTAGACCATGTGCACGTGGCTCTGGCCAGTCCCAGCAGGGACATGGGTCCAGTCATCATACCTCTGCCTCTGATGACAGTACCCAGTCAGGGTTGGTACCCAATACTGTCCGTAGCACCTCTGCCAGGCACAGGTACTGTGTCTGTGGTCAGAGACAGTGATCTGTACAGCCTAGCAGGTACAGTCTGTGGCTGTCCCACAAACTACCATATATGGCAGCCACATGGTGGAGCTGTGTGCTTGCAGACACACACACATTAACCAAACAACTAGGGCTCACACTTACACACACACATTACATCAACATTGGCCCATGCTGTACTGTTGTCCCTCACACACACACACACACACACACACACACACACACACACGCACACACACACACACACACACACACACACACACAAAGACATGTTGATTGGATGGGTCAATGTCATGCTCTGGCAAACAACAAAACGCCCTGTGCATATGATGATACCTGTGTCGCTTCCTGTCATCTGCAACATTGACGGAGGAACAGGCTAACATGGTGCTGATGCACAGGGTGACACTATAGCAGTGTAGCAATATTAGCAAGTTGTCAACAAGAAAGTGTAATGACATCTTTGTAGGTATATCTGAGCAGACATTATGCATCAAAGCTCTGATTGTCAATGTAGCATTGTTTACACCACTGTTAGGTCTGAGTATGTATTGTCCACCCATGTGCCACTTGGCTGAAGTGTAATGTGTTGCCAGCATGTGTTAGTGAGTGGACAGTACTTGTGTGATGTGTGCAGTACAGATTAGCAAGTGTACATCTGTGAACATGGTGGGTGCACACTGTCTGCATGTACGTGCATAGTGGATACATGGGACATGTGGCATACCCTGTCGTACACATTAACATCTCATAGTATCTTTCAATGGCTAATATGCATTCTACTACACTTATGTACTAACATGGGTAGACATGTGTGTATGACATGGGTTGACACTATAACTAAAAAAACGGCAAACAAACTGATAAAAATAAAAAACGGGTGCAATAGCAGCCAAAACACGTTTATTTAACAAATGTTTAAAAGCGCTTTTTCATCAGCGTTAATAGCTGACTTCCTCAGAAATAGCAATACGTTAACTTCATTGAAGTGTTTAAAAATTTTTTTAAAACAGATCTAATTACTACGTAGAATGCTAGAGAACCTCCCCAATCAATTTAAAGAAACATTCACATTCGTTTAACATTGTATATCACAGTATGTAATACCTGACAATAATACATAAAATAAACAACTGTTAAAATTTAAATACTAAAAAACATTGACATCATTGAGTAAATTAGTCAAACATTATAAATCACATTGTAATACTTGTGAAGTTTCTTGTGAATGCATATTTATAGAAACTAGGTAAATAAGTAAATAAAATCAACTCCACTGTAATATTAATTATAAGTCAATGGAATAGATTAATTATAATGGTAAGGGGTACATGTTTCTAAACCTAAAGTCTTTGAAATCATCTCTTAAGACTGTTCAATTTCAATAAACTTGAAATTGAACACGAGTCATTAAGTCCTGGATGACTATACGCATTTAGCCTAACTTGCCAAATCAACTCAGCTTCTTCCAATTTAACAGGTCTAGGTCCCCCTCTACTGTCACAACAAACCTGGTCTATGACTAAGAAGTTAAATTTATGATCATTAAATACTGAAGTGTGTTTAGCTAGAGCATTATCAAGTTTGGACTTTTTCATGGCATATAGGTGCTCGTATATTCTATCCCTAAGTCTCCTTTCAGTCTTGCCAATATAGAAGGCCAAACATGATGTACATCTAGCTAAATAGATGACAAAGGTAGAATTACAGGTATATTTGTGTTTTAATTTATAGCAAATGCCATTAAGCTCAAAACAAGTTGCTTCTTCCACGTGTCTACAATAATTACAATTTTGACACTTCAACATACCTGCATTACGATCCACTAAGGTTTATTACCTTCTAATACAACTTTGATGTTCTTCCCTTTTCTAAAGGCAACTTTTGGTCTATCACCTAATTTTTCAAAAATTGTAGGGTACATTTTAAACAATTTCCAATTCTTATTGATTATGTCAATACAAATGTTACTTCCCGTACTAAATGTTGTAATAAAATAAGTTATATTTGTATTATTTGTACAGGTAATTGTAATTCCCTCTGTTTCGTGTCTACTACTATCATTGAGGTCAATCGCACAGTCATCGGCACCTGGGTTCGTGGTGTTATTAACTGGGAGTAGTGGTTGATAAATATTCTGACTTCTTTTATCTGTAATTTCCTGTATTAAATTATCCAAAAAAAATCCTCAGGGTAACTTCATGATAAAAACATATTTTTGAGTACAACACATTCATCAATAAAGTTGTCGTCCAAACTGACCATCCTAGCAGCTCTTACTAGTTGGCCTTTGACGACAGACTTTTTCTGGGAGAAAGGGTGACAGCTAGTGAAATGTAAGAAAGTATTTGAATAAGTTTTCTTACGGAATATCCTTGCAGTGTAACAATTGTACTCGTGATTCTTACTTAAGAGTACATCGAGATAGGCAGTGCTGTCCATCCCAAATGAGTGTGTGAACTCTAAAAAGTTAGTGGTGTTATTAAAATATTGTAAAATCAATTTACTTGTATCTACATTCGCATTAATCAAAATGAAAATGTCAAGAAATCTAGTGTAATAAATAAACTTATCGAGGTAATGGTTGTTGTTGGAAAATACAAATTCAGATTCCCAGTGTGCCATGACTAAATTGGCAATACTTCCACCACATGGAGACCCCATTGCCACTCCCACTTTCTGTAAAAAGAAGTTGTTATAGGACATAAAATAGTTATAAGAAAGAACAAGGTCACTAAGAACAGATACAAGATAAATTTCCCTGTCGGGAGCATTGTGTTTCTTTAAAGTAAGGGTCACCCATTCAAGTGCAATACTGTGTGGTATACTACTATACAAATCCCTCACATCTATAGTTAAAAAGTTGAAGTCGGGGTTGTAATTAACAGATCTTATATTCTCAAGGAATGTCCATGAATCTTTGCATATATGGGCTTCCTTGGCTACATATTTCTGTAGTATACTGTCCACTACTTTAGCACAAGGATAAGTTGGTGACCCCCTGCTATCAACCAACAGTCTAAGTGGAGGATTGTCAATACATTTATGTATTTTTGGAATCCCAAAGATGCATGGGTATCTTGGGAATGACGTAATTAGATAGCCATACATTTTTTGGTCGATTCTACTTTCAATGTATAACTCCTCAATACAGTCCTTAATTGACTTGTAGGCCCTATTGACTTCTGATCTTGAAGTAGATTCGTATGTGTCAGAGTGGAGTACCTCATCCATACGAGTCTGGTAATCAACTGTAATAAATACAACCAACCCCCCTCCCTTTTGAGATTTGAAAAACTGTAAATACTCAACTTCTATCTTATTCAAATTGGACAATGTATTACGTAGTGCGCTATTGGTACTAGCGTGCCTAATGTCCAACTCACAACATTTTCCAAATAGTTCCAAAGCTGGATGGAGTGGGGGGTTGTAAGTACCAGGTATATGCAACTGACACTGTTCAATAAATGTAGAGTTGTTACCCATTATTAAATTAAAATTCAATTTCCTGATGAAAAGTTTGATATCTAAAATGGTGTCGACAAAGTTTAAGGGTTTAGAAGGAACAAATGTTAAACCTTTAGATAAAAGTTCCACCATATCAGTGTCAAATTTGGTGGTACTAAAGTTGTATAGTTTAAAGTCACCAGATTTGTTACTGACAACATCCACATGCAATGATTTAAGTGTATAGTCAGTGTCCGCCACATTGAAATCGTCAACAACAGATGAATCAGCCATGTCAACATCCAAAAGGACAAGATTGTCATCAGTGTTCTTGTCACAGGGAGGAACGTCAGAAGAAGCACTTAATAATAGCTCTTGTCATTTTGTTTGTTGTTCCACCACTTCGTATTTGTTTGTGGCTGTTGAAAGTTCCTTGTTTTTGGTCGTGCCCCCATATAAGGGTGCTGTTGAAAATTTGTATAATGATTAAGGGAGTTTTGGTTGTGTTGACCACTTCTTAACCTCTCACTCCATGGTGTCCCACTTATTTCACCCACTTTCAAGTTCTTATCAAGGAATTGGTTAGCATCATTATTGTCTGGACTGTGAGGTGACAGACCAGTATCAGTATGACCACGTACTTGGGTTGAAAGGCAATGTTGACCACTGCTAGCTGCAGCACTTAAATTAGAAGTGAAAATACCCTTTTTCCATGTCTGACCCAATGGAGGGTTGGGATAAGCTACCCCTTGCTTATAAGCAGCACAGTCTCTAGAAAGTTTCTTTATTTTATGAGATTGTAATTTTAGCATGTGTTCATCAATACTAACAAAAGTACGCTCGTAATCATATTTATATCTGTTGAACTCCAAGTCCTTAGTGATCATTTTATCTAAGTCCGTAATGTACAAAGAAAGTTCTTCTATCCACAAAGTATAATGTTTGACTATTAAGTCAATTAATTCCAGTCCTTGGCGGTCAAACAAGTTAACCAAGTCAGTATGGAACACTGAACCGGCTTCTAGGCCGGTAGAATACGGTGCGCGCCTTAAACCTTTTGGAACTATCTTCAAAGTAAGACATTCAGTAAAGTAAGCAACTTCTAGTTGCAACTTCTTTAATTTAAATAGACATGCGTCAAAGGTCTTTAATTTGAAACTAATACTGTTCGACTCACTGTTTGAGACATTGTTATCACTGGAAACAGTGCTATTCTTGTTAGCACCAGTACTAGATGCTTTAGAAAAGTTAAAACAGTTATTGAGCCAAACAGGTAGTATTAAATTAGAGGTATTACCTTCTTTCCCGATATTGCAACATAACGTTGTAGGCTGCAAAGGTTTATCCATGTTTATCCGATCGTGTAAAGGGTGAACCACCTGTCCTGGAATAAGGTTATCCATGTTATCAGGTTGGCATTCACCTCCACCAACAGATGAATGTAGCACCCGGACAAATCCCTCATTAGGCTCAATAATAGAGTTGTTATGAGTAATTGAGCCTTGCGTTATTGAGTCAGTCTGGTGTGTACACTTACCAGACTGCTCCAATCCAGTGGAAATCACCGCAACAGTTTGCTCCGGTTCAATAGGATCCATACCGATAGTGTTCTACTACACTTATGTACTAACATGGGTAGACATGTGTGTATGACATGGGTTGACACTATGCTGTGGGTGATACCGTTAATATCTGTCAATGATTTGTGGTCTGGTAGTATACACAACCTCAACAGCATGACTATAAGCAATCATTGGATGATGTCCTGACAAATGACACACAGTCGTAGGGAACTCAGTAACAATTGGATCCTTCCGGTGCTACACTATAACACTAACCAGTGGTAATGACTGCCACCCATTCCTGTGACCACACCTGTTTGGAATATATCCCCCTTAGGTACATGCAAACACACTAGGGATGTGTCCATCCAAATCTGGAAATGCATGCATTGGCCTATAATGCATTCCCTGGATGGGACGCATATCCTACATAAGGGTATCATACAGACAGATACCTGTTGACTGATACATGCTGTATAGCAGTAAGCTGACTATGGCATAGTCATCCTCATGTACTATACATACTATCCTGTCAGTGCCACACAGGTGATAGCCCTCAACATGTATGTTGGGTACCAATGTGTACATACAGCCTCATGTTATGTCATGTGTCCCTTGGTATCCACATATCCATAGGTATTGTGGAGTCCCAAGGTGTATCACATAAGACATTAGAGGCCTGAATGCATATCCACAAGGCAGTTGTACACCTATAAAGACTGTACATTATTGGCAGTTGTTGTGTATGATGATGTCTGACATATACCCCAGGCATATACGCTCACTCACACTACTCTTAAGCAACTGTCATGGGTGTGTGTGGCACAGATGACCTTGGCCACAGAACACGACAGTGGATGGCCTTGTCACATACATACATGTGTGACCTATGATCTGAGAAGCAGCACCACCACCTGTCAATGGAAACAAATGTATTCATGTAGTATGCAGGCTTCACACCTATGTACTGATTGAGGGGACATGTACACATATATATTTGCCATGCAGATACCTGATGTGTGCAATGCACTTACTGCTGTAATCAAAATATGTCATACCATAGTAAAAGCAAAACCCACACTGCGTTGACCAACAGTGACACATACATAGTCAGCATTTGCAGGACTCAAATCTCTATCTAACTATGTTATGATATTAGAGAAAGATGCATTAACACAGCGCGCTTTTTGCTTTTCTGGATGATTTCTGTTCTCCGTTTGTATTTGTAGGATGGTGATATCATCAGTCTTTCCAAAGAGGAATGTACCTCTTTTAGTGTGTTCTCCCAGTCTTCAGAAAGAGCACTCCTTTCAAAGATATGTGCACACATACACACACAGTCAGCATTTGCAGGATCTAAACCCCTACCTAACGATGTTATGATATTAGAGAGCAATGCATTAACATGGCGCACTATTTGTTTTACTGAGTGGTTTCCCTTCACTGGCTGTATTTGTAGGATGGTGACATCATCAGTCTTTCCAAAGAGGAAGTACCTCTTTTAGTGTGTTTTCCCAGTCTCCAAAAAGGGAACTCCTTTCAAAGACAATTGCACACATACACAAACCCTCCCCACCCACACATCAGCGTTTGAAGGATCCAAACCCCTACCTAACTACGTTACGATACTAGAGAGTAATGCATTAACACGGCGTGCTATTTGATTTATTGGGTGGGTTCCATTCTCCGGCTGTATTTGTAGGATGGTGACATCATCAGTCTTTCCAAACAGGAATGTACCTCTTTTAGTGTGTTTTCCCACTCTCCAAAAAGGGAACTCCTTTCCAAGACAACTGCACACATAGTCAGCGCTTGCAGGATTCAAACCCCTACCTAACTATGTTGTAACACTAGAAAAAGACGCATTAATACGGCACACTATTTGCTTTACTGGCTGGCTTTCTTCTCCTGCTGTTTTTGTGGGATGGTGACATCATCAAACTTTCCAAAGAGGAATGTACCTCTTTTAGTGAGTTTTCCCAGTCTCCAAAAAGGGAACACCTCTCAAAGGAAACTTCATACATACACCCACCCCATCAGACTTTCGAAAGAGGAATGTACCTCTTTTATTGGGTTTTCCCAGTCTCCGAAAAGGGGACCCCTCTCAAAGGAAACTGCACACATACACTCATTATCAGTGTTTGCAAAATTCAAACCCCTACCTAACTATGTTACGATACCAGAGAGAGACGCATTAACACAGCATGCTATTTGCTTTAGTGGCTGTTTTTTCTTCTCCTGCTGTATTTGTAGGATGGTGACATCATCAGACTTTCCAAAGAGGAATGTACCTCTATTAGTGAGTTTTCCCAGTCTCCAAAAAGGGAACACTTCTCAAAGGAAACTGCATACGTATGTACCTCTTTTAGTGTGTTTTCCAGGTCTCCAAAAAGGGCACTCCTTTCAAAGACATAAGCACACATACACAGTCAGCGTTTGTAGGATCCAACCCCCTACTTAACGATGTTATGATATCAGAGAGCAATGCATTAACATGGCACGCTACTTGTTTTACGGAGTGGTTTTTCTTCTCCAGCTGTATTTGTAGGATGGTGACATCATCAGTCTTTCCAAAGAGGAAGTACCTCTTTTAGTGTGTTTTCCCAGTCTCCAAAAAGGGCACTCCTTTCAAAGACAATTGCACACATGTCAGCGTTTGAAGGATCCAAACCCTTACCTAACTATGTTATGATACTTGAGAGTGATGCATTAACACTGCGAGCTATTTGCTTTAGTGGGTGGGTTTCCTTCTCCGGCTGTATTTGTAGTATGGTGACATCATCAGTCTTTCCAAAGAGGAATGTACCTCTTTTAGTGTGTTTTCCCAGTCTCCAAAAAGGGAACTTCTTTCAAAGACAATTGCACACATACACCCCCACACACAGTCAGCGGTTGCAAAATTCAAACCACTACCTAACTATGTTATGACACTAGAGAGAGATGCATTAATACGGCATGTTATTTGCTTTATTGGCTGGTTTTCTTCTCCTGCTGTATTTGTAGGATGGTGACATCATCAGACTTTCCAAAGAGGAATATACCTCTGTTAGTGAGTTTTCCCAGTCTCCAAAAAAGGAACACCTCTCAAAGAAAACTGTATATATATATATATACACTCCCCTGCATACATACACCCCCATCAAACTTTCCAAAGAGGAATGTAACTCTTTTAGTGGGTTTTCCCAGTCTCTGAAAAGGGAACACCTCTCAAAGGAAATGGCACACAAACACTCACTATCAGTGTTTGTAAAATTCAAAGCCCTACTTATCTATGTTATGATACTAGAAAGAGATGCATTTACATGGCGTGCTATTTGCTTTACTGGCTGTTTTTTCTTCTCCTGCTGTATTTGTTGATGGTGACATCATCAGACTTTCCAAAGAGGAATGTACCTCTTTTAGTGAGTTTTCCCAGTCTCCAAAAAGGGAACACCTCTCAAAGGAAACTGCATACATACACCCCCATGACATCATCAGACTTTCCAAAGAGGAATGTACCTCTTTTAGTGAGTTTTCCCAGTCTCCAAAAAGGGAACACCTCTCAAAGGAAACTGCATACATACACCCATAATCAGACTTTCCAAAGAGGAATGTACCTCTTTTAGTGAGTTTTCCCAGTCTCCAAAAAGGGAACACCTCTCAAAGGAAACTGCATACATACACCCCCATGACATCATCAGACTTTCCAAAGAGGAACGTACCTCTTTTAGTGAGTTTTCCCAGTCTCCAAAAAGGGAACACCTCTCAAAAGAAACTGCATACATACACCCCCGTGACATCATCAGACTTTCCAAAGGGGAATGTACCTCTTTTAGTGAGTTTTCCCAGTCTCCAAAAAGGGAACACCTCTCAAAGGAAACTGCATACATACACCCCGGTGACATCATCAGACTTTCCAAAGAGGAACCTCTTTTAGTGAGTTTTCCCAGTCTCCAAAAAGGGAACACCTCTCAAAGGAAACTGCATACATACACCCCGGTGACATCATCAGACTTTCCAAAGAGGAATGTACCTCTTTTAGTGAGTTTTCCGAGTCTCCAAAAAGGGAACACCTCTCAAAGGAAACTGCATACATACACCCCCATGACATCATCAGACTTTCCAAAGAGGAATGTACCTCTTTTAGTGAGTTTTCCCAGTCTCCAAAAAGGGAACACCTCTCAAAGGAAACTGCATACATACACCCATCATCAGACTTTCCAAAGAGGAATGTACCTCTTTTAGTGAGTTTTCCCAGTCTCCAAAAGGGGAATACCTCTCAAAGGAAACTGCATACATACACCCATCATCAGACTTTCCAAAGGGGAATGTACCTCTTTTAGTGAGTTTTCCCAGTCTCCAAAAAGGGAACACCTCTCAAAGGAAACTGCATACATACACCCATCATCAGACTTTCCAAAGGGAATGTACCTCTTTTAGTGAGTTTTCCCAGTCTCCAAAAAGGGAACACCTCTCAAAGGAAACTGCATACATACACCCATCATCAGACTTTCCAAAGGGGAATGTACCTCTTTTAGTGAGTTTTCCCAGTCTCCAAAAAGGGAACACCTCTCAAAGGAAACTGCATACATACACCCCCGTGACATCATCAGACTTTCCAAAGAGGAATGTACCTTTTAGTGAATTTTCCCAGTCTCCAAAAAGGGAACACCTCTCAAAGAAAACTGCATACATACACCCCCGTGACATCATCAGTCTTTCCAAAGAGGAATATACCTCTTTTAGTGAGTTTTCAAAGTCTCCAAAAAGGGAACGCCTCTCAAAGGAAACTGCATACATACACCCATCATCAGGCTTTCCAAAGAGGAATGTACCTCTTTTAGTGAGTTTTCCCAGTCTCCAAAAAGGGAACACCTCTCAAAGGAAACTGCATACATACACCCATCATCAGACTTTCCAAAGAGGAATGTACCTCTTTTAGTGAGTTTTCCCAGTATCCAAAAAGGGAACACCTCTCAAAGGAAACTGCATACATACACCCCCATGACATCATCAGACTTTCCAAAGAGGAATGTACCTCTTTTAGTGAGTTTTCCCAGTCTCCAAAAAGGGAACACCTCTCAAAGGAAACTGCATACATACACCCATCATCAGACTTTCCAAAGAGGAATGTACCTATTTTAATGAGTTTTCCCAGTCTCCAAAAAGGGAACACCTCTCAAAGGAAACTGCATACATACACCCTGGTGACATCATCAGACTTTCCAAAGAGGAATGTACCTCTTTTAGTGAGTTTTCCGAGTCTCCAAAAAGGGAACACCTCTCAAAGGAAACTGCATACATACACCCATCATCAGACTTTCCAAAGGGGAATGTACCTCTTTTAGTGAGTTTTCCCAGTCTCCAAAAAGGGAACACCTCTCAAAGGAAACTGCATACATACACCCATCATCAGACTTTCCAAAGAGGAATGTACCTTTTAGTGAATTTTCCCAGTCTCCAAAAAGGGAACACCTCTCAAAGGAAACTGCATACATACACCCATCATCAGACTTTCCAAAGAGGAATGTACCTCTTTTAGTGAGTTTTCCCAGTCTCCAAAAAGGGAACACCTCTCAAAGGAAACTGCATACATACACCCCCGTGGCATCTTCAGACTTTCCAAAGAGGAACGTACCTCTTTTAGTGAGTTTTCCCAGTCTCCAAAAAGGGAACACCTCTCAAAGGAAACTGCATACATACACCCATCATCAGACTTTCCAAAGAGGAATGTACCTATTTTAATGAGTTTTCCCAGTCTCCAACAAGGGAACACCTCTCAAAGGAAACTGCATACATACACCCCGGTGACATCATCAGACTTTCCAAAGAGGAATGTACCTCTTTTAGTGAGTTTTTCTCCAAAAACGGAACACCTCTCAAAGGAAACTGCATACATACACCCATCATCAGACTTTCCAAAGAGGAATGTACCTTCTAGTGAATTTCCCCTTTTAGTGAGTTTTCAAAGTCTCCAAAGGGAACGCCTCAAAAAAAAAAAAAAACACACACATCATCTCTCCTTCAAAGAAAGAGGAATGTACCTCTTTTAGTGAGTTTTCCCAGTCTCCAAAAAGGGAACACCTCTCAAAGGAAACTGCATACATACACCCATCATCAGACTTTCCAAAGAGGAATGTACCTCTTTTAGTGTGTTTTCCCAGTCTCCAAAAAGGGAACACCTCTCAAAGGAAACTGCATACATACACCCCCGTGACATCATCACTTTCCAAAGAGGAATGTACCTCTTTTAGTGAGTTTTCCCAGTCTCTAAAAAGGGAACACCTCTCAAAGGAAACTGCATACATACACCCCGTGACATCATCCGACTTTCCAAAGAGGAATGTACCTCTTTTAGTGAGTTTTCCCAGTCTCCAAAAAGGGAACACTTCTCAAAGGAAACTGCATACATATACCCATCATCAGACTTTCCAAAGAGGAATGTACCTCTTTTAGTGAGTTTTCCCAGGCTCCAAAAAGGGAACAACTCTCAAAGGAAACTGCATACATACACCCCCACACACACTCACTGTTTGTAAGATTCAAACACCTACCTAACTATGTTATGATACTAGAGAGAAATGCATTAACACAGTGCGCTATTTGCTTTATTGGCTGGTTTATCTTCTCCTGCTGTATTTATAGGATGGTGACATCATCAGACTGGACATGGTGATGTGTGTACACTTTGTTTTATGCCATTCCAGGAATGGTCCATGTGGGTCAGCAGGTGTCAACAGCTTGAACAAGACCTCATAATCCTTACCTTGTGTGATCTATCTGTGGACACATTGACATTCCGTCATATGTCAACACATATTTATGCACAGCTTGTTGGTTTTGTGGATACTACATGTGTCTGGAATGTTGATAAAACGCTATTCAAAGTCTGTGTGAGACATGTGTGGATGTGTTCATTGATGTATGTCCTGGGTGGCTGCCTTGCAAACAGTCTAGCATGCTTGGGAACCATGATCCGCACATGAACATACCACAGTTGGTAGGGTTGTGTGTATGCCAGCTTCCAATAATTCTGTTTATGACTGCAACCATGATGGACTCCATGACCTTGCAGATCAGATTCCATAGGCATACTGGACTTGACTTCCCATGGTGTGTTGTGCACCAACACTTGTGGGGAGTGCCATATGTTGCTGTGACACATTCAACGGTTCCACATCCTGTGTAGGGGGTGAGGCTCAGCTGACTGTTCAGATGCAGGATCTGTTTGTTCTGTAGTTTGTGCATGACACATATTGGGAATCAATGTATTCTACTTGCTGCCATGCTTTTGGCAGTGGGGCTAGCTGCTCATCCATTCTACATGTGATATCTCCTGGTATGATGATATGGACTATTGTCAGTGGGAGGTGGGTATGTACACATGGGCCTGTCTGTCAGGATGCTGGCATTGTCAGTCAGATACAGTTGGCCATGACTCAGGACATATATGGGTGTACATTGCTATTTATGACATAGCTGAAGGAGGTGTCATGATTCAGTCTGGACTCCTTCTCAGCTACTCTTTACAAAACACCAACGAACATGAGCACTAATCCCTGTTATACTCCTTTACACACTTAACTCCCTACTGATCCTTTGTGATCAGGCTACAGAGTATGTCATCATAATTTCCTGGCATGTACAGGGATTGGTTTCGTGTGTACTCTCCAGTCCAGCTGGTGAATATTGTGATACTGACACAATGTCACATCTGCCTCATGTACACAGACAACCCTCTCCTCCTCCCGACAAACTCAGATATATGTGTGAGATGCACCTATATAGACATACAGGGTGCTGAACTCTCTCGACCCATGACTGGCACAGTCAATCAGGTGCTGAAGGTAACCACACACACCACATATCAGTCTCACATATCCTCTAGCGATAGCACTCAAACCACATTATCACACATAGACATACTTGGATGCTGAAAATGTACTCTGCCTAAGCAGCAGAGACCTCCAAAGCAGACACACACACAACTGCTACCCCACTACAATACCCACATATCACATAGTTCACAATGTCAGTGTGCCACAAAGTCACTGCCCTTCGGGCTAAACAACACACCTAATGCACTTGTAATAGGCGACACTTATTGTCAGACACACTGACGTACCACTCACCAGCCCTAACAAAGGAATAGTCACTTTGGGCTGTCTGTCGGGTGCCAGGATCTGCCACATAACACAGGCAGTCAGGTCACTCCAAAGCAAGTACAGGACTGGCGCCATCATTGTCCATGCTGGTGCGTAAAACCTCAGACGTTACTCCCTGAACCACATGACATGATACATGGAGGAACACTCTGATCATGTAGCCCAGACCAGTATGAACCTGACCTTGTCTAGCATCTTACACCCACCAATTATGATGTCACAGTATACAGACAAACATATCACATTTAACAGTTGCCTAACAATTTTGTTTCATTCTTAGGGGATACAGGGTCTGTCAGCCTGTGGTGACATGCTCAACATGCCATGTAACATCACTATGGACAGCTTGCACCTGTCACCCTTGGACTATCAAATGCTGGCTAAGGCTCTTGCTACCACCATAGTGCCTTTTTTAAGCAGGGCTCAAAAGACAAACCCACCTCCATACACATTACAGGTTAAATGAAACTAAGGGTAATGCTGCTCAACACCAGATGTGTTACCCTCATATTGCGGCCACTCAGGACTCTCCTCAGTATGGAGGATAGTGATATCTGTGCACTAACAGATGCCTGGTTCAGGCTCACTTATGCACACCAGCACTACCAGGTTATGTTTCCTACCATGCTTTCTGACATCAAGACTTGGAACAGACAACACAGCTAGGGGGTGTAGCCATATACATCACAGATGCACACACCTCCGGGTTAGTAGCACTGCACAAAGTATCACAGACCATACATATACAACTACCATTGTGCAAAACTGCCTTTCAGTTTGTTGCCTGCTACAGACCACCCTCCCAAACTCAGGAACCACACTCGGCTTTCATGGGAACTATGGAGAATATGAATGTCTCCACAAACACCATTATATTGGGTGACTTCATATACACAAATATTGACTGGGGATACTACTCAAGCCCCAACACCCTCTCCCAACAGTCGCTACAATTTGTAGACTTATATGCTATGGCACAACCAGTCAGCACAGCCACAAGGAGGAATACATATTGGACCTGATCATCACCAACATGGGGACTCTATGTTCCACACCAGTGATATACCCCTCATTGGTAAGGTCAGAACATGCATGTATCACACTGGACATACATATACCCTCCACACACCCATCCTGGGTAATCTTGGTGAACTTCTCATGAGCCAACGTCTCACTTCACCAAAGCAAGATGGTATCCTTCAGAGACCCTGATACAGTGGCAAATACAGCTCACACTGCTGAATCCTTTACATACACATTCTATGGACACCTAGTGGACTGCATGGATTGTGCTATCCCAAATAACAACAGGACTCACTACTCCAATGGCAGGGGACCTGTCTGGTAGACTCCAGCCATTAATAAGCTGTACAACATCAGGAGGATGCTACTACATGATAGAGCACAATCCCAGACTGGAAAGGCATCTGTGATCTGTACTAGCAGACAGCTACAATCACTCATGAACTTTTCTAAGGGCTGCTTCTACCGGACAATTGCACCAGACATGTAGGACTATCACATGGCCTTCTTCAGTTATGTCAGGAACCTGGGTGGATACTCACTGATATGATATGAGTTACTGCATACTGACTAAACTTACCCTGAACCCACTGGCATTGCCAACATCCTGGCAAACAGGTTCAGTGCAGATGTCTCCCCCCATCCCCCCTAAGGAGCAACTATCCATCCAAACAGAGTATAACCTCCCTGACATCACACAGTAACAGCTGAGTGCTGCCCTCCCCAAAGCATACATCACAGTATTAATGGGACCAGATGGTGTCCCGCCCTGCATCTTACATGAGCTTCATGACAGACGTAACCCTCACATTACATCACTGTTCAATATTGGAGTTACTACAGGATATGTACCCAAGGAATGGCATACAGCGACAGTGGTCCCACTCCACAGAGTTGGTGCCAGAACAAACCACAGACAACATTGCCCTATAAGCCTAACTAACCTGTTCTGCAAAGCTATGGAGCGTATTGTCATGGGACTCATACACATAGACATCGGGAACCTACAGACACTGTGTCCTACACATTTCAGCATTGTTGTGGGCAGATCTTGCTTCTTGAACCTGTTTGTATTCTTTAAACGGTTAACAGGTCCATTGACATAGGGATGGTTGTCCACACAGCCTACCTGAGCCTTGCAAAACCCTTCAACACAATAACCCACTGGGCCATTATGCATAGGCTCACCAGCGTTGATATGGACACATATCTCACATGATGGATTGCCACCTGGATCAGGGATAGCACCCACATGGTCAGAATTGCAGGTACCATGTCTGACTATACACCAGTTACATGTGACATCCCACATGGCTCGGTCCTGAGACCTCTCTTGTTCAGTATATATTTGTCTGACGTACAGCCTACCACAGGGAGAATATGGCTGAACATGTATCCACTTGACTGCAAACTGGATGCCATGATCAACTCTCCAGCTGCCACATGCATACTCAAACAGGGTCTCACAGAGATGGATGACTGGTGCCTTAGCCATGGCCTACAGCTAAATGCCATTAGTTGCACAGTCATCCCCTTTGGGAATAACAACATACCCACACATTACCACATAGGTAGTACTCCATTACATACGGTAGGAGTTTTTAGGGGATTTGGGGACATGACTTGTTCGTACTGTCGCCTTTGACATTCACGTTGCCAAAGTGGTTGGACACACCTTCTATGTGGGCCACCTTATCCCATATGGTTTCACATCTAGATCGAGTGAGGTCATTGTGCCCCTATACTCATCACAACCATGCTTGGTTACAATGCCACATTTGGGGTGTAACTTACCCGACACCTGCAGCAACTGTACTGGCCACAGAAGTTCCTCACCAAGCAGATCTAGGGACTCACAAAGATGCCCTGCACAGTTCGGATGCAGTAACTCCAGCTCTACTCAGTCGCTTACCACCTACTCGGATATGATGTGTGCCTGTTGTTTACAGATATACCCAACCCAGAATTACTGGACATGCTCCACCTCAGGATATTCAACTCCCTTGGAGCTACACACTCCAGGGACGTATACCTCAGCACAAATGTTAATAGGACATGCTGGAGGGACAGATTCTTATCCCAGAGGCTCCACTCACTCCAGATTGTACTCCCAGTTTCATGTAGGCAGAGCCACCCACTGACCACCTACAGGAGACATCTTGACAACTGTATGGGTGATCGTATGTTTACCCCAGGGATATCTTCTGTGTCCCTGCTAGACAGAGGCACACTAGCCTAAATGTACATGGGCTATCTTGTGTGACCTACTATTCACACACACAGTGTAGTAATCTGATAGGGTTGCGAATGCCAAATGCACTCTGGCTAGGCTTGTACATGCCCTAGGGCAGATAGCCTAGTATCAACCTTTGAACCTATGCTAATGTTCAGGATGCACAATGTTTATTTCTGATACTGTTTGCAGGTCTTTATCGTCTTTGCATTACCAGTTTCTATGAACAACTTTGGTATCTGCAGAACCTATTTGATTATGACAGGGTTCCACTATATTATAGATGTGTCTGTTGTCATATAACTGTGTGCACAGGGCGGATTGATGGATAGTGACAGGTTCCTGGGTTAACACATGCAACTGCCAGAGATGCGTGGCCCACTGCTGTACTCAGACATGGCCTAAGTGTGTGAGCATGCCCAGTTCAGGCTTTCTGTGTTTTGTTGCCTGACATTTGTCTCATTTATTCAAGTGTGTGAGCAGGCCCAGTGTGACCTTTCAGTATGTTGCTATCTGAGGTCCACTACATTTGTTGATGTGTGTGAACATGACCAATATTAACATTTATACTGTGTGTGTTGGAAGTCAGGTTCTGTTCTTACTGCAGGACTCACCTTTGTGTCATAACTCAACAGGGATTATGCTGTGCCTGCAGGGTTTCCATGAGATACTTTGCATAGACATATCAACATTCCTTCATACAAACAAGTCACCACAATGCTGTTATGGTTTAGTGGTTCAGTACTTTGACTGTAATGCACAGTATCCTGGGTTCAAGGCTCATCACTGCTTTATATTTTCATACTGAGCAGACCAGACTGCTTAAGGGCCAGTTAAGCAAATATGAGCATGTTGGCTTTTGTTTAGCTATGCCCTACTTAGACCAGGCTTGTCTGACATTGCTCAATATTCACCAACATTGCTGGATGTTGCCCAATATTACTCAGCACTGACCACAGTTGTGCTAGTTGGTATGTGCGATTTTGTTTGCATATACTACATGGTGGTAAATGCTGTTTAGCACTGCTTTATATTGCTTAACACATGGCAATCATGCCTTAGGTGGTGCTGCAGGGCTGCCTATTTCAGATACACATACTGCACTCCCTGTACATGTTTGAAAGCAGGTAGTGTCAACTTAGGCATCCCTTTTACTATATGTGCGAGTCAGAGAGTGGTATCATTTCCAGAGTTCCTACTGAGCCAGTGTATGTGCTATGTGTTGCCTCTTTGCCAAGGCCAAAGCATACTGGGCATGCCTCCTTCTGCCTACTGGGGCAGGCTCAGGTTGTTCCTCCTCCAAGTCACGCTCTGCCTGTGATGGCCTTGGCAATGGTGGGGGGCTGTTTGGCCCAGGCCTATGCTGGTCCTGCTGTAGCTGTTTTCACAAGGATCATATTATGTAGCATAGCACATACCATGACAATTTGGGTACATGTAGTTGGTGAGTACTGCAAGGCTCCACCAGATGTGTCCAGGCACTGGAACCATGACTTGAGCAGCCCAAACACATGCTCTATTACATTAAGCGTTTGTGCGTGTGCCTCATTATGGCATTCCTGTTCAGGTGTGTGTGCGTTTCTGATGGGTGTCATCAGCCATGGCTCCAGTGCATAGCCAGCATCCCCCACTAGGTGACCATGTGGGATGTCCCCATTGGCAAATGTCTGGTACAGCTGCGTCAGATGCCAGATACAGGAATCATGGTTGCTTCCAGGGCAGCCTGCACACACATTCAGTATTATGCCCTGGGCATCACACATGACCTGGCAGTTGATGGAGGGTAAGTCCTAGCAGTTGAAGTAGACCCTACCCCGCTCACCTGTTGGTGCTTTGATGCATATGTGCGTGCAATATATTACACCCACTACCTCAGGGTATTCCGCTATTTGCTGGAAGAGACACATATTGCTGGCCAATACCTCACGGGAATTGGGAAAATATACATGATCACTGACATGTGCTGACATGGCATCCAGGAACTGGTGCAGTACCCTGGATGCTGATGCCTGTGATATCCCCATCATATCATCAGTTGGTCTCTGGAAGGTACCTGTTGCTAATATTCTTAGGCCAACACATACCTTGGTTTCCACTGGGATGGGTTCCCCTCTGTTGGTTCTGTGTGTGAGGTGTGGCCTGCACAGCTCAACAATTTGCTGCAGGAGGTCTCTGTCCACTCTATAGCGCTCCACTATCTCCAGCTCATGTAGCCCCTGGTAGGTTACCTTCGGCCTGTACACTCTTCTCCGTCTCCTCACTGTGGGTTGTTCAGCAGCATTTCCATTGTCACCACCCTCAGCATGTTGCATATGTCGCCTTATAACAGCAATGGCAGCCCCTAACATTTCTTTGTCTCAGTAAAGCTTTTTCAGTTTTCACTTCTATTAGCTTACTGCGGTGTCTGTTGTGAGAAACATAATGGGCTGTTGTTTGTAGAGTTCTAAGTGCTAGGCTGGGCTGGGCTAGTGTACTGCCTGTGTAATTGCCTGATTCTGATTGTTTTCACCTGCTAGCTCTGCTAGTACTCCCTGGTAGCTTCCTACTATACTATAGATAACTACAATCCACTACAATAAGCTTCTTACTATACTATAGATAACTGCAATCCACTCTGCTACAGGCCCCATGAAGGCTCAGTGTCTCTCCAACCTAACACCACTCTTAAGTATTCAACTGCGGTACCACCTTTAACATTCTTGTAAGAAAAGCGCAGTCCGAGTCTGAACTGTCTGCAAACAGCTACAGTTAACTTTGAACCTAACACCACTCTTAAGTATTCAACTGCAGTGCCACCTTTAACATTCTTGTAAGAAAAGTGCAGTCCGGGTCTGAACTGTCTGCAAACAGCTACAGTTAACTTTGAGTATGTGTCTACCTGTTTGAGCCAATATTCATTTTCAACTGGAGAGCACTCTGCTTTGGCTTGTAAGTAGCCCCCCCCCCCCCACCACCACCACCACACACACATCTTCCACTTTCTCTTATTCCCTTCTGTTAGAAAATAGTATCCATAACTGATCAATACTGTGTGTTTGTTAATTTAAACTATGACCACAGTAGCCTACTGATACAAGGTTATCCTGTTTTTCCACCTGAGAAATTAAGAAATGACTTACAGTTTCAGAGCAGTCCATGGTCAATTGTGATTGTTTCTTAACACATACTTGTCTTTGCTTTGGCTCATTAGCAGCAGTACAAAGAACTGCCTGCTCACACCCTTGTTCTCCCCTCCTCCTTCCCTGTTTATTACCTTAAGACAATCCCAAAGTTAATAAATATTACCTGTGGCAGGCACCATTTTTAAAACTACAATCCACTCTGCTACAGGCCCCATGAAGGCTCAGTGTCTCTCCAGTAAGTGTTTTATAACTGTAAATACCAATTTATGTTGAATTGTATTAGACATTTTACAACTGTATATGTTTATGTTGAATTGTGTTAGATATCTAATATGATTTATGCTTTATTACTGGATGTTACTATGGCATGCTAGCATTTGTATGCACCAAGTTGTTTTTAGTATAATAGTATGTATGGTCTATTTGCATAGCTGCACCTTGTTCACTAATGTTATTCAAGTAATTGTGTTGTGTGTAGACAGCTCATACTAGTGTCTAATTATTTCTATATAATTGTGCTGTTACTGGTGGATAGAATCACATTAGAGAACCACGACAGATTGCTGCTGGCTATATTTTTATCTGTGACTGCATAACTGTTTGGGTTTTTTTTTCTAATGTTCTTCCAACTGGCTCAGTATCTGCATATACTAAGTAGTTGGGTCAAGACATTGTCCTGCATGTGGTAGCTATTTGCTCAGTGTGTTTTTTATAATCTTTATAATATATATTTTCCATCTCAAAAGTGCTTACTCCTCTCTGTACTCTTCTTTTCTAGACCTAACATCACTCTTAAGTATTCAACTGCGGTACCACCTTTAACATTCTTGTAAGAAAAGCACAGTCTGGGTCTGAACTGTCTGCAAACAGCTACAGTTAACTTTGAGTATGTGTCTACCTGTTTGAGCCAATATTCATTTTCCCCTGGAGAGCACTCTGCTTTGGCTTGTAAGCAGCCCCCCACCACCACCATACAAACACACACACACACACACACACACACACACACACACACACACACACACTCATCTTCCACTTTCTCTTATTCCTTTCTGTTAGCAAATAGTATCCCTAACTGATCAATACTGTGTGTTTGTTAATTTAAACTATGATCACAGTAGCCTACTGATACAAGGTTATCCTGTTTTTCCACCTGAGAAATTAAGAAATGACTTACAGTTTCAGAGCAGTCCTTGGTCAGTTGTGATTGTTTCTTAACACATACTTGTCTTTGCTTAGTGATTGTTTCCAGCCCCCTCATACTAGCAACTAACAGGGTCTCTACCCGCTTCACTCCCCACCATGCCCCCTATTCCCTCCTGCCCCCAGTGGTCCCACCTTTATTGCACTCAAACCCCTCCCATCTTTCCAATAGCCAACCATAGCGCTAGCCCAACACTACCTCCTCCATCTTCCCACTACTATCACACCTCCTCAACTAACATGTACAAGCATACCTTTCCTATGCTCACTGCATGCACTCTCCTTGCATATCTTACATCCTACCAAAGCTCCATCATTCCCCCACTCAACCACTACCATTGTACTACTACTCACACCACCACTCATGTTTCATCCACACTCAGCTCCCCTCCCACCAGCTCAAGAACCATCCCTATGCACCCCCCACATATTCTACCAACTAAATTACTCAAACATAAAGCATCCCTACAACTTAATATAGTAACCCTCCCACCATACCTATTACCCACAGAGCACAATCATAAAGTTTCACTTATAAACAAACACATTCAAAAACTGAGAAAACTAATAATCTCATGCATATCACAACTAGCCCTAAGTGGAGACATCCACCCCAACCCTGGCCCTACCATCTCCAACCCCAATCCTCATAATCAGACTAGAAACCACAACTTCTCCCATATTACAGCCAATAGAAAGCCAAGTGACTTCCTTCTACTAAGCCTAAATATTAGAAGTATATCCAACAAAGTCCATGAACTCCATGCCACCATAGACTTGTACTCCCCAGATATAATCATCCTGACAGAAACCTGGCTAAAACATCACATTACCAGTGAGTAAATACTCCCTACAGGTTACAGCATACTAAGAGTAGACCGGCTAAACAAAAAAGGAGGTGGTGTAGCTAATAATATTTAAACAGCATCTAAACATCCAGATCTTAAAATCATCAGCTCCACAAATAGGCAATGAAGAAATAATATATACCAACCTCAAAATTAATGAAAATAAAACCATCAACATAATTGGATGCTACTTCCCGCCTGGCCAAAACATTCCTCCACTAAAAAACCTCCTCTGCTGGTCTACCCACCATCTCCCCCAAGAAACTATCATCTTAGGTGATTTCAATATTGACTGGCAATCCTGTTCTGGCAACAATCCAACCCATCATGTACACCTTCATGGCTTCACTCAACTAGTCCAGTCACCAACCAGGATAAATAAAAACTCCAGCAAGCACACTACCCTGGACTGGATACTAGTCAGTAAGAGCCCCCAGTCATATATAACAGGCTGCTTATCAGATAGCCTCAGTGATCACTCCCCAACATTCCTACTCAAAAAATACCTATACCAAGCTAAACTTGTCGTCTACCGTCAAATACGTAAAAAACTAAACTTTAACCCACTCACATTCATCTCATCCCTCAAAGAATATAACTGGCATCCTCTAAAGTACCTCAGTGTATAATACTACCTTCCTGAACATCCTTAATTACCATGCCCCCATAAGATTTTCTAGAACCAAAGCACAACCCTCCCCATGCCTGCAGAAAACCACTAAGTCAGAAATGAAAAACAGGGATAAAGCCTGGGAGCATTGGCACAAAACCAAAACCCCCTCAGCTAGACAGAAATTCCTAGAACTATGCAATTGAGTCAAAAAGCTAATAAAACAGGACAAATTCCAATACTACCAGTCTGCCCTAGACTCCTTACAACACAGCCCCAAACAATTCTGGTCCTCCATAAACTCCATCCTCCACCCAGGTAAAGTCAGTACACATCCTCCTAACATCCCTCACTCCTCAGAAAATATTGCTACCTCATTCAACACACACTTCACCCAAATCATACTATCACTAGCTAAACAACACAACCCCCCTCTCCTCCAACCCACACCTTCAACTAGTAATCTCCCCACATCCTTCTCTTTATCTCCTGTACCTACCTACAACAAACTCTTAACTAAACTTAAACCCACCAAATTAGCAGCAGACAACCTCCCAAGTGAATACCTACAAATCGCAGCTGATGCTCTGGCCTACCCAGTATCCATCTTGATTAACCAATCTCTGTCAGAAAGTTACGTTCCCACACTGTGGAAAGTATCACATATAATTCCCCTCCACAAAGGCAGACCCTCCGCAGAACTAACCAATTACCGTCCCATAGCTATTCTCTTTCCACTCTCCAAAATACTAGAGAGATGCATACACTCTCAGGTCTCAGACTACCTCCTTACTAACAACCTCCTTTCCAGTACTCAGCATGGTTTCTGACCAAACCATAGCACCACCACTGCCTTACTCTCCTTTACTAACACTATCCTTCAACGTAAAAACAATGGCTATCTCTCCTCTGCTACTTTCCTAGACCTATCTAAAGCATTTGACATGGTCTCACACAAGCAACTTATCTCTGTCCTCAATAACCTATCCTTCTCACAATCAGTCACCAACTGGATTCAGAGTTACCTGTCTGACTGCCAACAATCCATTGTATGGCAGAATGACATATCTCCCCAAGTACCTGTCTCCATAGAGGTTCCCCAAGGATCCATCCTTGGACCCCTACTCTTCTCCATTTACACCAATAATCTAGCCTCTGCCACCAAACATGGCACACTCATACAATACGCAGATGACTCGACCATCATCTGCTCAGCCCAGTCCCTACCCAAACTTCAAAAAGTCACACAGGAAGCCTTTTCCTCTGTTGAAACATGGTTATCCGATGCCCAATTAATACTCAACCCAAACAAAATTAAACTACTCATCTTCCAACCCACCAAACATACTCAAAACAACTCTCACTTTAACATCACAGCAAAAGACAACACCACTATATACCCAATTGAGCACACCAAATTGCTAGGAGTGGAAATAGACAATAAACTAAAATTTGACATTCACATATCCATGACCATAAAAAAAGTCCACAAAAAACTAGGAGAGTTATACAGAAATAAGCAATTTCTTACCAAAGCAGCAAAGATTTCAATAGCAAATTCCCACCTTATCTCCACCCTACTTTATGCCTTTCCAATATATACCAACCTAAGGCAATGTGATCTAAACAAGCTAGAGACCTGCTACAACAAAATTGCCAAATTTGCCACAGGGGCATCCTACCGTAGTCACCACTGTCTCTCACTTGCTGAACTGGGCTGGCTTGAACTCCCTCACCTCCTTCAGTGGTATCAACTCTCACTCGCCCACAAACTAGTAAACCATCCACTAAATGTCCCATCCCTCCAGAATCTACTCCAACCCTATCGCACCACCAGACCACTAAGATCCAGCAACAAAAATCACTTGCAGATTACTAAAGCCAATAACTCTGCTGGTGAAGCACTATTCTCTTGCACTATAGCCAAATTATGGAACTCACTCCCACCCACAATTACCTCCGTACCATCATGCACCCACTTCAAAACTTTACTAAAAGTGCACCTAAAAACATGCTGGCTATGCCCTTGCAACTCTCACTCTAATATCATCCACCCCATCCAACCACTACCTTTCTTTCCACTCCACTAACTACCTTGATTATAGCAAGCTCAGATGCTCATAAGCCTAGTACTTATTATACAGCAGGAACTTCTCATTGTAACATTTGTTAATGTCTGTTATGTACTTCACAGATAAAGATTCTAGTTGTCTACTGATGTACTATATTTTTCATCTGTAAATATGTTGTAAGTAATTGCTATGTTAAATTGTTAATCTCTATGTAATCCAATGCAACTACTGTCTGTTTATTTCACTGTGGAGCTTTTCTCCCCGGGCCTCCGCTGAAAATGGACCTACGTCCAGTCGGACACTCCCGGTCAACAAATTTAAATAAATAAATAAATAAATAAATAAATAAATAAATAAAATACTATTTGTTGTGCTTCCTTTTTCCTTTCTGTTTCCTCAGAGGGGAGTGCCACGCACACAAGTGCAAACACGTGCACAGCAGCTAACACGTGCGCACACATGCTTACACGGACTAAAACTTGCTTATTCGGGTTAAAACGCGCGCACACTAGCACAAACACACTTACAACACTTTAAACAGCCTTACACATGCTTACTCCGGCTTAACCACGCGCACTCATGCTTACACGCGCGCACTCTGTCTTACTCGGGTTTACAGTCGTGCACACGCGCACATGCACACTCAGCAAGAAACTTTGGTGTTATCCACAGCATACACCTTCCATTTCTTGCCTTTCACTAGCCTACCTGTTGACACACCTCTTTCCATGATGTGTAAATGACAGCTGACACATGCCACTCTGCTACAATGAGCTTCACTTCTTTCATACATACCCCCCTCGTAATGTCACCTATCTTCTACTCTGTTACTCCCCTTATCCTACTCCTACACTCCACTGACTGTGCTCACTTCCTGTTTAAACCTGCGATTCACTATCCTAACCCTCATTTACATAGGATTGCCTACTAATGCTTGGTTACATCTCTTAGACTGAGCTTCCCCCCTTAGCAACCTCTACTCGGTGGCCATGTTTTCTTCAGCCTGCCATCCCCTTGCATTGTACATTAACATTTTAAATAAGATCCACATTTGTGGGTTTTAATTTTTAGTATTCTGGGTTTTAGAGCGCAGCCCGTTTGTGCGGCGCTGCGCTATGCTTAAACATCGGAAATCGGAGAAAAAAAATTATTTTTATTTTCATATTGCATCAGGAAACATTTCCAATGGCCGTATATTTGGCCATTGGCATGCTTCCTGCACTGGATGCAACCTTTATTTGGAGCTGTCACAGCTCCATTTTGCTATTTGCAGAACAGTACTCAGTTGTCAACTGAGTACATTTCTGCAAGTAACACTGCTCTTACTCGGACAGGTTCGAATTTCCTGAATCACAAATCTACCTCATTTGCATGCCTTTCGCCTGCAATTGAGGTAATTTGCATATCCCAGCCCTGTCTGTGTAAGAGCCGTTTTAGGAGCTCTCTTGCACGCCCCTGCAGGCTGTTGTGGATCACTCGTCGGACATGACGGCTGCATGGAGTCTTACTCTACTCTTAGACTCCATGCAAGCCATCGTGAATCCAGCCCAGTAACTATTACATTTGTAATATTTTGTGAGCAACTTACAATATCTCAGCAATCACTCCAGTTACACACACACTGTCAGCAGCATTTTATTTATCTAACTGAGAACTTTCATATGAGGCTAAGAAGCTCTGTCGGTGCTACATGGTTGTTGAGATATTTAGAAAAATATTAAAATTATATATATATATATATATATATATATATATATATATATATATTAATATCATAAAAACAATAGTTAATATCTCTTTTCCTACACTAGATAGAGGTCAAATATTAATGCAGTTGAGTTTGACATTGTGTAAACTTTAAGATGAAATCTTTTAAAACCTTGTACATAGCATGTTTTTGGAATTATTGATGCAACTATAAGCAAGCAATATTTGATGCCTAGAGGCGTCAGTAGGAGGTAACTACAGATGCACCTGGAGGTTTCACTAGGATGTAATGAGTTAAGCATGACAGTTATGGTAACTAACTAAAAATGCACTTGTATATTTATGATGGGCACAATCGTTTAGTTAAACACATTGTGTCTATTGTTTAGGACAGTATGTGTTGTGAAGTATGTATGTATCATACCCGAACCTGTATTACTCCAGCTCATGAAACTTAATCCATCTGAAATATATTTGGAAACAGTAATACGGCCTCTTACATGGGAATGCCGTTCCCTTGACTTCTTAAAATCACAAAACATACAGGCAATCTGAAGAATATCTCCATTCATAATGAATGCAGTATACATGTAATGACCATGGTTGGAAGGAAGTTCTGTAACAGTGAGAAATAATAACCTGACATTAAATATATGCATTTGTTATTCCATAGGCTTGAATCCCACCTTGTACAACTAACGTTTTACAGTGTGCAAGTCCCAGCAAATTATGTCCCAAGACATCCTGCTTAACTTTCCAAAGACTAAACAAGCCAAGTCATTAAACATGTCAGTGCTGACCAGTGGAAAATCTCACTGCCATGTTTCACACCTTCGTTGCTGTTTAATGCAGTCCCTGCCTCTTTTACTGGCAATACATCTCTCCGAATTCCATTATGCATATGCAGTTTTCATGCTTGTGAATGTATGTGTAATGGCTGTTAAACACAAGAGTGGAACTTGTCACCAATTCAGACATAGACTTCTTGCTTGAATTCAGCAGACATGGCTGGTGGGGGAGATAATTTCGAGCATGGAGGTGTGGTGTTGAAGATCCAAGACTTTTCTGGCACTCCTTGTGAAGCACTATAGCTGTAAGCTGCTGCAGAGGGACTATAGTGGGTCACAGTATCAGACTGAGTCTTGGAACAAATTAGCCAAGGCTGTCTCCAGTCCATCTGGCATCCTATGCACTGAGGAACAACGTCATCACCACTACAGTGACCTGACATGGCACTAAAAAGACCTCCTTAAACAACGGGTAGATGAGTTAAGAACTGCTGACACCCCTGTTCTGTAAGTATACTGAACTGTCAAATAAACCAAAAAAATAAGCACCCTGGTAGTCAGTCTCCAGTCCATTTATTGTATAAATAAATCAGTTAAGCGCTTTCATCAAACACAGTTGACTTCATCAGAACAAAGGTCTTTTCTTAAAAAGTAGTTTAAAATAGGTTTAAAACAACCATAATTGGTTACAAAATAGCCAATAAAAAACATTAAATTAGCATAAAGCATGAATATTAATTTTAAAATAGTCAAGTAAGAGCTGTTGTGGCAGTTGAGGTTGGCTGCAAATGTACATCCAGGGTTAAATGATTATTTGACTATCCTGCCAGTATTAAAAGAAAAAGCAGGACAAGTCTAAGTCCCTTCATTTGTTTTATTGTTTTATTAATATGACAGTGAATAATATTGACCTAATGGTTTTTCCTACTCTGATTATTTTAAATATTAATACATTTTATACAATAAAACGGACTGGAGACTGGAGACTGACTACCAGGGTGCTTTGTTTTTGGTTTATTTGTTTTTCTGGTAAGCGCTTTTACACCACTTTACTGGTTTTATACTGAACCATCACCATTCAATTATCTAGAATGAAGTACACCAGCAAGACTGGTATTAGAATGCTTTCATGCCTCTTTGTCTTTATTGTACAGCAGCATAAAATATTGCAGCAAACAGGAAAGCACATCAATAGAAGTTAAATCACCTCAGAGAGGCATGCGGTACATACACATCAGCAGTTACTGTAAACCTAATAACTATTATAATTATATGCAATATGGCAGTAGTCAAATAAATGCTTGCATTTATGATATCACAGCAGTGCAACTGATTAATCGTACAACAAAATGAGACCTTCCCATCATTGATGGATGTGGCAAAAATATACATACATCATAAAATAAGTATGTTTTGAAATAATAAAGTCATGTGACATGCCATGGCTCTAATTCTCTCTCTCCTTTCTTGTCTCACCCCACCTCTTGTCTCTCTTTTTTATTTTATTTTATTTTTAAATATTTTCTGTGGCTTAGAATTGTTCTGATGTCATACATTTCTTCATTCAGCACATGGAGGTAGACTGACCCCTGCAAATTGACCTGCCATCCCTCCACAGGTTACAGCAGAAACACCCAGCACTTTAGGACCACAACCTGTCAGTGCTACCTCAACAATCCTTGCCCTACCTGCTCCATCTGTGTCAGGTAGCTCTGCTCCAGCTTCTGATGCACTGGTACACTCCAGGAGTCGTAGTAATGGAAGGTGGTGATTTTGTCACCTAACAAGTGCTGAAAGGCTGGTGGAGGGTATCATAGAAAGGGGCATCAGTGCCTGAATTGGCTGTGCAGAAAAGGTGCTTTGTCATATTGCAAAGATGATGCCACATCAAGCACTGACACAGGAAACTTAAGCAGGAGACAGCTGGTAAAAGTAGTAAGGGTGAAGACTAGACTCTCACAGTGTTCAGGCTTGATGTGTGCACACCTCAGATGTCCCCTACCTATCTTCAATCATGTTTTTCCCCAACCTTTTGTGTCCATCACCATCCATCTCTATCTTAAATGTCTGTGCCAGCTTTCTCATCTACCCTACCTACCTGGCCCTTACATTCCTAAACTCCTTCCATAGAATTTTTTCTCTATGAAAGTAACAAAAATATGGGCAACTGTTTTACAGAAAATAAAGACCCATACATAGCTGTCCACCTGACCTATGTGTCTTCTTGACTTGAACATTATTCTGCTGTCACCTACACTTGCTGTGGTGACAATCCAAATTCAGCAAGTTCTGTCTACAGTTCTATATTTAATATTTATTTTATTTATTTATTTTATTTTACATTTGTTGACTGGGCTAGTCCAACTGAATATATGTCCATTTTCAGTAGAGGCCCGGGGAGAAAAGCTCCAATGGTTATTACAAGTTTAAATAGCAATAGGCAATACAATACAATAGGCAAAGCAGAGTTAGCTAATATATGTAATATACAAATATGATAGGAGCAAAAACAAAAGAGAAATAATAAAATGTTTTAAAAAATGAAATAATTTTTTTTTTTTTTTTACAATGGTAATACAGTATTTATGAGATAACATTTATCAACATAGATGGTATGTAAAGGGATAGCTATCAAGGATATAGGGAGAAGAGAATGAAAGTAATTATGGTAGAAGAAAAGAGAGAGAGGAAGAAGCAAAGTTAATCTGGGTTGGTACAGGAGCAAAGCCAGTGATTATTAAGATGCATTTTCAGTTGTCTTTTAAAAAGTGGTAGTGCGGACAAAGATGAGATATCAGAGGGTAGTTTGTTCCACATTTTTCCAACAGAGTTGGAAAAGAGACAGTCACCTGCAGAGTTATTTGGTTTTGGGAGTATAAATCAGTAGTTTGTTTGAAGAATGTAGGTGTTTCATGTTATTGTATGGTGAAATGAGGTTAGAGAGTATTGGTATTTTAGTTGGTTGATATAGAATTTTGTGAGCTATTAAGAGCTGTTGAAGTATTAGTTTGTTGGGAAGTTCAAGCCAACCTAGTTGTCTTAGGTTCAGGCAGTGGTGAGTTCTAAACTGGGATCCTGTAGCAAATCTAGCAATATTATAGTAAGATGTAGCAAGTTTCTTGAGGTTGTTTTTGGAGAGATTAGTGTAAATGGGGGAAGCATATAGAAGAGTAGAGATAAGATGAGATCTGGCTAAGGTGGTTCTTGCTTCAGGTGTAAGGAAGGGTTTAATTCTGTAAAGGGATCCAATTTTTTTGTTAACTAATTTTATTGTGTTGTTGATGTGAAAGTCAAAACTTAGATTATTGTCAACAGTTATTCCTAGTAATTTTGTAGTTGAATCTGGAGAAATGAGAGTGCTATCAGTGAAAGTGAGAGTGAAGTTAAGTGGGGTAGATTTACAGGTAGGTGAGAACAGTAACAGTTTGGTTTTCTTGGGGTTGAGGAGAAGGCAACGGTCTGAGAACCATTGTTCAACAGTGGTAAAGGCTTTTTGGGTAAGAGACTGGAGTTCAGTTTGAGAGGTAGCACTGCAGATTATAGTAGAATCATCTGCATATTGTATGCAGGTAGTGTTAGGGATAGCTGATTAGAGGTCATTAAGAAAGATAGAAAATAGAAGGGGGCCTAGGATAGAGCCTTGAGGTACACCTAAAGAGGTAGGAAGGAGATTAGATAGTGAAGTTTTCCAGAGTACTGCCTGTTGACGGTTTTCTAGGTAAGATGTAAACCAAGTTAAGGAAGGGGTATCAAGTGAGAGAGATTTTAGTATGTGCAGAAGAAGTTTATGATTGACCATGTCGAAAGCGTTAGATAAGTCAATGAAGACTGAAGATGATAGACAATTGTTGTTGCGGTTGTAGTTGATGGAGTTGATAAAGGAGAGTAAAGCAGTGGTAGTACTGTGGAAATGTCTGAATCCATGCTGACAGTTAGCAAGTAGGTTGTTATGGAGAAGGTGGTTAAGTAATTGTTTATGGATACATTTTTCCATAATTTTAGCTAGAGGTGATAGAAGTGCTATGGGGCAAAAGTTTGAGAAGTCATTAGAGTTCCCCCCTTTGTGTAGTGGGATGACGTGAGATATCTTCCAGATAGAAGGGAAAATTCATTCATTTATAGACCTATTTATCAGAATAGAAATGGGATAGGTAGTGGCTTTGGCTCCTATTTGCAAGAATTCTGCAGGAAGTTTGTCTGCAGAGGGGGTGGTAGGTTTTAGTTTTTGGAGCAGTGATGAGACAAAGGAGGTAGATACAGGTTGTAAGTGAAGGGAAGGATGAGTATTACCAGTAGGTAAGAGTAGCTTAGAGGTGTCAGGGGATAGGTGACTAGCAAGAGTTTGGATAGTATTAATGAAGAAAGAATTAAAGTTATTGGCTATTTGTGTGGGATTGTCTGGGTTAGAGTCCTGAGGGTTCGGTGTGATAGACTGACCTGGGGATAAAAGATTATTAATACTGGCCCAGAATTTTTTAGGTTCATTTTTGGAGGTTTGTTGTAATTGAAGGTAATAGTTTTTTTGTCTGTCAGGATGGCTTTTTTTGTACTGTTTCTAAGCTCTCTGAAGTTTTGGCGGTCAGTTAAATTCTTAGTGATATGCCATTTAGCCCAAGATTTGTTTCTGAGAATGATTTTTTGCCTAGTATTGTTGGTCAGCCAGGGAGCTACTTTAGCTTTGGTTCTAACAGTACGACTAGGGGCATGGTGATCAAGGATAGATAAGAATGTGGAATTGAAGTATTCTACTGCTTCATTAAGTGGGAGATATTTTAGTGGGGACCAATTACATTGTCTTAATTCAGCTTGAAAATGTTCAACTTTAAATTGCTTTTTTGAGCGTAGTGTTCTGTAGGTAGTAGGTAAGATTAGGTTGGTTTTATGTCTAATGACATATGTTAGCGAGTGGTCGCTCAGATCATCTGGTAGGGTACATGATTGGTAGGTTTGTTGGGGAGTATTAGTAAGAATCCAGTCTAAGGTGGTGTCATTATTGTTGGTTTTATTAGTTCTAGTAAGACTATTGATGAGTTCTATGAAGCCATATAGGTTTATATGGGAGGTGGGGTTTGTATTGTTACAGGAATACCAATCAATGTTGAAGTCACCTAGGACTAATGTTTCTTGAGGGAGGTTGGTGGAGAGTGAACTAAGGATACATTTGAGAGTGTTAATGTTATTTCCTGGAGGAATATATTCACAAATGATATTTATGGCTTTACTAGTGTTGACTTGAAGTTTGGAGCTGATTACTTTGGCATTATTATCTAGGGTACAAGTCAGATTTATAGTACTAACTTGGAATTGTGTTTTATAGAGAATTGCTACTCCTCCTCCCTTTTTGGTAGTGCGGTCAAGTCTAATGATGTTATACCTGGGTGGAGTGATTTCATTGTCTTTAATGGTAGGCTTAAGCCACGTTTCAGTTAAACATAAAATATCAAATTGATGGACATCTAGAAGGGCATGCACTTGAGTAATTTTGTTACAAATACTTCGTATGTTGAGATGGGCAATAGAGAGAGAGTTGGTAGGTATGGAAGATGACAGAGAAGTAGTTTTGTCTTGTTTTATGTAGGCATTGGTATTGGTATGGTGTGGGCCAGGGTTAGGATGAATATCTCCATCCAATAGTGAGTGGAGGAGTTTAAAATATTTTGGTTGGAGAAGTTTGTAAAAACCGTCAAATCGTTTCCTAGTTTTTATTTTGCTTAACTTGAAGTGTGCTAGTCTGTGGTATTTGGCTAGTAGGTAGTTAGGCTGAGTGGTGAGATTTAAGAAGGTAGGAGAGAAAGGTGATATAGGTGTAGAGGTGTATTTAGAGGGAAAAGGAAGAGTAGAGTTAAGTGGGTATTCGTAGGATGTTAAGAGGTAAGTAGTTACAAGAGAAGATAAAAGTGATAAGCAGATAAGTAGTTTAAGTTGTGAAGGGATGAAAGTTGTACACATTTTAATGATTGGGGAGGTGAGCAAAGGGATGAGAAGTAGATTATAGGTACAGGTGGGGAGTAGTAGTTTGACTAAGTAAATAGGGGAGGAGGTATATTAGTTAATTAGTGGGTGTGTTGTACAATAAAGAGGTTTGGATGAGTTTATGATGTTATCAATCTGATTGGAGTGAATAGGATGGGGTGTGTTTACTAGCGGTATAAATGTAGGAGCACTGGGGGCGGGTGGGAATTGGAGGCAGGGTAGGGGAGCGGAGTGAGCCCGAAGGGTGAACGGAGCGCGTTGAGACAAGAGAGTGGACTACTAGAGATGACAACCAGTAGAAAGGGAGAATTCAGCAGGTAAGTTTGAAAGTGAGAGAAAGTAGAGGTAAGTTAACAGGCTAGTATAAGGAACATATATATGTCAGAGAGTTCGAGTGTAGAAAAAGTGTACTCTAGGACAAAGGTGGGAGGTGGAAAACAACGTCTATGTAGAGAAGAAACTGAAAAAACAACAGGGTTAGGAGGTCTGAGTAAAGAGATAATTGTAGTGAATTGAGATACAGAACGGTAATGGTAAGGCGCCACCTAGTGGCCAGTAACTTAATTGCAACAAATCTTTCTTATACAAGGGTAGCAGGCTACAAGGAGAGAGGGAGTTGGGCTACTTTTGAAAACAGAGAGTATAGGCTGTATGTGAGTGTTTGGTAAAAAGACAGAAAAAGATAGTTGGAGGGGAGGTTGTAGTCTGCTGGCTATCCTAAGTGGGAAACTTGCCTAGTGTAGCAGGGTTCATAGACCAGAAATATTGGTGCAAAGTTCTAGTATCTAGATCAGCACATACTTTCACTGTCTTTATAAGCTGGCCTCTCAGGGAGCTGGTGGGAAATTCCTTAGTTCGGGCAAGTTTGTAAAGACTTCCAGGAGGGTGAATTCAGGTATTAGGTACAGGAATGTACTGGTTCACCAGGCTGGTAAAAGTGGGATGAGAGAAGATAGTGAGATAGATAATACTAGGATTAGAAGGCATAAGAAAACAGGTATACAGCTACAACTACATGTAGTTGACACATAAACATTAAAATACCCAGATTTGTCTAAATTATCTAGACAAAAAATACTTAGATTGTCTTAAATCATCTAAAGAGTACAATAAATAACACTGGTACAGCTATAATTCTAATAACTTTACTAAAATATACATATATCTAGGGTGGAAAGAGCTGTGTTAGCTTCTTTTAACAGGCAACTTGTCTTAACAGAGGGTTAACAGTTGGATATTATCTAAAGTAAACTGTGTTAAGCTGTGAAGAAGGGGATGGTCATAGTTCTCTTCCACTACCTTCCTGCAAATTCCTCTAATCTTTCCCTGTGCCCTTACCTCTAATTGCACCCCCATTGTATCAACCCCTTTTTCACATATTTTTCCATCCATCCATCCACAACCCTTTTTTCCCATTTTTGAACTTGGGGTCAGGGTATCACTTCAACAGTGACAATCATATAAAGCCAAGGTTTACACCACCTGGCAGCTAGCCCTGCTGTGATAGTTTTTCCTACATCACACACTTCCACACATACTCACACCTATGGCCAATTAAGAGTATCCAATCCACCTACTGCATAGCATTGGAATGTGGGAGAAAAACAGGGTACCCATGAGAATACAGGGAGGACATGCATGATTCACAAAAAAGGCACCACAGTTGAGAATCAAAACAGGGAACCTCTTGCTGTGAGGCAACAATGCTATCTGCTGTGCCACTCTGTCACTCCCATACACTTACATATTTAATCTGGTCAAAAAATAGAATCACACAGAAGACAAATTGTCAGAAATCACCCAAAGAAAGCCTTTACTTTTTGTCCTCATTATTTCCACTGAGTTTGGCATCATGCACCAATGGCAAGTGATGGTGAATGGCTATTCATGTCCTATGGCAAAACCTGCTTAATTGTTGCCATCACCTGTTGTAGTCTGGCTACCCTTGCACGAAGGTGCTTAAACATGGTCCGCTATGTAAAGGCAAAAGAAAGGCAATGCTTTGCAACAGTTACTCTGACTGTTCTTTGACTACTGGATATAACAAAATGCAACTTCTTCTGTGGATTAACATAAATCACTTGTCTGAAGATTGATTTGTGGCCTTATCATTGAGGGTTCAATTTCAGAAGTACGTCATATTATTTCTTACTGTGATGTTATACTTCTATGATATGTATAATGTCATGCATCTTAATTTTTACTCAGTTACAACCTTTCATGAGCAGATTTTGAATACTATGACAAAAAAAGTACTTACAAACACATCCAGGCCATTAAGGAATGATTATCAAACCACCCTTTTTCTACTGATATTTTAATCATGTTTTTTTACTCCTACATCTTCTTGATCCTTATAGCCATCAATTAATGATACAAAGCATGACAGATAATAATGAAGATATGCATTAATGACCAATAACACCAACCTTTGATTGTCCATATCTCTCTCTCTCTGTCTTCACCCCTGCTTCCCCTCCCCTTTTATTGTTGACCATTAGTCAGATGGATGCAAACTACATCTTATGGCATTTTCCTATTTTCATTACTTTACTGAAGGCTAATACCTACATCTTCCATGGACTCAACAGGTTATCACTGTCCTTTCAGTTAGTGTGACTTTTATATGCCTAAAGTAGGATTTCCTTTGTGGTGTGTTGAAATAATGATAAGACTGTGAGCTTAAAACTGTACCTTATCAAGAGTTCTAATCCAGCAGTAGGTAAAACTATTGCTGCCTGTTTTTATCACTCTGTTTCATATGTATGTGCTGAATGTCTGGCAGTAAGAAAGTGCACTATATGAGGATGAATGGGTTTTCAAGTGTTACTGTAAAATGTGGTGGACTTTTGCCTTAGACCACATTGTCACTGTTAGCATAGCACAAATACCAATACGTTATCTTTACATGCTATACTAAAACAAACAATGTAATAAACAGTGATACAGTTGTGCTTCCATATGTATCAGGCTGCTGGATAGCAAGTAAAGTGTAAGGGAAGTGACAACTGATATAAGTGCAATGAATACTGCTGCCCACCTAATGCATTTATTGAACATGTTGTGAGTCTCTTATAATGTGTGATTAAAAGTTATTACCACATGATCTCTGTAATGTGGTGAGATAATCAACCATTCTGTAAAGTTTTATTTCTGCTGTCAGAAGTTCAGATCCTGACATGTTATACAGTAATGTCATTTTTCTCCATGTTTATTTTTCTTACATAAATGTGTGCTGCATCTGTTATCAACAAAACACCATCCTCACATCACTATCATGTTTCAATTTCTTACAACTTCTTCAAGCAATATTGCGGTGGTGGTGCTGCGGTAGCCTTGTTGCCTCACAGCAAGACGTTGTCCCCTTCAGTTCTCAGCTAGACCGTCTTCTGTGTGGACACATGCGTGAATGGGTGTACCTTCGTTGAAGGGTGTGCGTCAGGGCTGGCAACTCAGCACGTAGAAATCTGCTGCCAATCATTAGCGGACCGGAGTTCCGCTGTGGCGACCCCTATCTGGGAAAAGCCGAAAGACACAGCAACAACACCTTCTTCAAGCAGATGTATGCAAACTTATTGGTTATTATCAGTTCTCCACATTCTCTATCCCTATATCAATCACTTCATAGTGCAGAGCAGGACACATTTTGAATGAGGAAACGCCTAATGCAAACACACTATTAAGATGTTCATAAATGTGCCATAATACAAACTCTTATGTGTCTGACCATTATTGTGTTTCTCATCACCTCTTTTGTCTCATCACATTATACTGTAACAAATTTAGTGGTGCAAGGTCTGATGCCTGAACCTTCATTGATACCTGTGTGACTTTGAGCAAGTCACTTAACCAGACACTGCTTTTGGGATGAGTCTGCAAAAAGTGCATGGAGATCAGTGCTCTACCCCAGAAAATGAATAAAAATACAATTAGCATGACTGATGGATGAAATATTTATCTTATATCATGTGGCTACTGTCCTTACTGTGAGGAAGCATAATGCCCACACTTCACAAGACATCCTGTCTTATACACATAGTTGGGATCTGTGCAGAGTTATCATCATCACCATCATCATCATCATCATCATCATCACCATCATATTGTCAGGTCCCATTGAAGCTGTATTCTTGGCCTTGGACAGTGCTGTTTTAACCTGTGCAGCAGTAATACTGGGTGCCTGGCAATCTACTGGTATTGTGACTGGTCCCTTGGGGAGGAGAGGGGTAAAGTTAGCCTTGAATCTGTCAGCCAGTATATTGGCAATATCTGTTGGCTCAGTATAGGAGGTACCATTGTGCAGTAGGTCAGAGCAAATTTGTGTATTGCCCTGGAGATTCTTTTACATAACTATAGAAAGCCTTGGGGTTGTCTTTACTATCTGCTGCAATTCTGTTTTCATAGCTAGCTTTACAGGATTTGATGAGGGATCTCAATTTTTGTTGAGGCTAAGGGAGTTTTTCCAGTCTTGGGACTTTACCTTATTCCACATCAGTTTCCTCCTTCTATTGTAGAGTTTGTTTATGGCAGGGGACCACCAGATTGGCTTCCTTTTTTTTTTGGAAGAGAGCGTCTTAGTTCTATTGGGTATGGCAAGATCCATCCATTTGTATACGTGTTCATACAGTGCATTGGTGTATGAGTCGGTGGTCATGCAACTGATCGCCATTTGCATGGGTGCTGTGAAGTTAGCCACATCTATTTTTAGGAGACCAAAGTTAGCTTTGGAGATGTTTTTCATGGTGGATACCTTTGCGGGGGAGGGGGTGGATTTCCAAGGTGATTAGTTTGTGTTAACATCTAACCAGGGAGGAGATGACTATTGGTGTAGAGGAACAGTCACCCACATTAGTAATGACCAGGTCAAGGATGATGCTACCTCTAGTGGTGGTAAGAATGAGCTTGTCCAGGGCATTGGAATTAATGAATTCCAGGAAATGTTGGGCAAGTGTATTGGTACATGAGTAGTTTTCCCAGTTAATGGAGGGATAGTTGAAGTCACCCAGTATGAGAGTGTTAGGTTGGACCCTAATATTCTCTCAGGGTGCTTAGGTACATGGAGTGTGAGTCTTGGGACATGGTTGAGGATCTATAGCAGGCTATGACCTGAATTGCTGCCTTACCCAGTGTTAGCTGCACCTGAAGTATCTCAGATGCATTATGGTGAGCTACCAGTCTGGAGGTGTGCACATCCTTTATGAATATGGAAACACCACCGCCTTAGGAGCTTCAGTCCAAGTTCTGGGGCCTAAAGGTGTGGAGTGAGTTATAGCTTGTTAGTGCAGGGGTGCTTTCTGCTGCCTTGAACCAGGTCTCTGTTACAGCACAAATGTTGATGTTCTCCATTTTAAGGAGTGCTTCGAATGAGTGCATTTTGAGATTTAGACTTCTAGCGTTGAGCAGCATGACCCTCAGTTTGCATTTGTTTATAGCTGTTATGGTGGTAATTTGGTCTTTGGAACACCACTTAAAAAGGCACTATAGGGGTGGCAAAAGTCTTGGCCAGTATCTGGAAGCCCAGGGGTGACAGCTGCAGGCCATCTCTGGCAAAGTATCAAGGTCTGTCAATCATGTTATCCCAGGCAGACAGATACTGGATCCCCTTAGAATGACACCAGAAATTTAGCCAATTGTTGAAATCAATAATTTCTGCTTGTACTGTGGTATTATTCTGGGTGATGGTAGGAGACTGCTCAGGAATAGGGTCATACCCACCTGGGCTACATAATCTGAGAGCTCCTCCATGTTTCTTTTCATGTAGCCCAGGGAGGTACATCTCAGGTCATTCACACCGACATGTACAATGGCAGAGTCATATTTGTACCTGTTGATGAAGGACCTGAGTGCGTGTGTTATGTGGCAGATCCTGGCATCTGACTTATTCAACCTAGTGAGTGGGACATCAGTGTGCCTCACTATCGAGTCACCTATGACTAGTTTGTTGGGCATGCTGCGGGGCTTTGGTTGAGTGGCACACTGTTTAGGAGAGTTATGTGTGCCATGATTAGTGTTGTGTTTTGGTGGTCGAGTGCGTTTCTGCCTTGGAGGTCTCTGCTGTTTGGGTAGGTTTTATTGAGAGCCTCCACAAAGGTGGGTGTGCGTTTGTGTTTTTCTATGAAGGCAGTGCTGGTGTGTGTTCTGGAGGGCTATGTGTTCCATGTGGTGTGGTGCAAGTGTTGACCTTCTCCTCTTGACCAGCTATTCCAATCTTGACTGGAGAGTGCATGTCTTCCAATTTGACTATATAAGTGTATCTCTCACAAGTCTGAGTATTAGGAGGTAAGAAGAGAGGGTTGTTGGTGTACATGAGGCAGTTGCTACATTGCCTCATGATGCACAAGTTCACCATGTTAATAGGAGAAAGCACAGAGAACTGACCTTTAGACATGCCTGGAGGGGTGGGCATTAATAATAAGCACTGGAGCTGTTTCTTTGTAGAACATTTAGTGCTGGTAGCACTTTTGTGTACTACAATAATTGCTACAAGAAGTCTGGTAAAGTGCTAGACTAATAAACTAGTAAATGTGCAGGAGAGGAGAAAACTAATAGATCTAAAGGAAAATTGAAGACCAGACTTTGGCACCACTCAGAAGCTTACAAACATTCCTAGATATATCTTTTATGAGACAGAATGAAAACCTAATCCTGTGTATACTGTACTCTCACAATATAGAAGCCAGACTGGTGTGGTGATACTTCCAGTAAGCACTGTGTTCTCTAGATTGTGTAACTAGATAAGTAGGGAGTTCTAATCTCACAGCAATCAACTTGTGTGTGTATGAGGGTTTGTGTATAGAGTTAGATAAGCATAACCTTATGTACTGCTGGCTTCCCTGTTATAGCAGTTTGGAGAAACTTTTATACTGAAGGGTGAGTCCACATCAGTGTCAGACCCTTCTCCCAACATCATCTTCTCTGCCACGCAATGATGATGCCATCCTCTATAAAGTTCACACTCACACTGTAAAAGTCAGACTTTTGCAGTGGTGGATGTGTTAAGTACTGTGTTCTCTAGATAGATAAGGGATACGAATCTCACAGCAGTCAGTTGTGTGCGTGTAATGGTGGGACCATAATATCACTGGAGGATTGATTCAATAGCTGTGCTCCTTTGATTCCCATTCAGGAGAAAAATGTACATGCTCAGATGAATCCCACTTCCCCTTTCCCTCTGTCCACAAACACATATGTCTGCAACACATTGATGAGGTAATCCTTTCAAAACCGCACTTTCACACTACTAAATTGAGGCCTTTCCTATGGCACATGCCTATAATTCACTCGTGTAGATTCTGTCAGTGGAAAGGTAGAGAGTTTGAATACAGCAGTAGGAACCTCATGGTTGTGTGTGAAAGTAAATGGATGCAGGAATGTCTTACATCTGTTAGTATTGACAATATTTAGAATCCTACATGGCTGTAGAAGTCATTTTTGCAAACACATCCCCTTTGCAAGACACATGTGATGTCAACCCATCAAGGATGCAATCTAACTTATATGAAGTTAAAAGTTTTTTGTGGTGTATGCCTATAATACGCTTTATGCAGATTGTGTCCATAGATAGGTAGGGAATTTGAATACAGGACTGACTGCATTCTGTGAGTGTATGTTTCTTCTTTTTACTGTGTAGATCAGGCAGCAAATACATATATGATGTATATCTAAACAGTGTACGTGTGCTGTGCACCACTTTTTAGCAGAAACATTGATGTAATGCACAATGGCAGTGATATTTCAGTCCTAGGAAGTGCAATGTGTTCACAATTATGAAATTATACATTTTAATTAATACAGTGTCTACATGCTGCACTTTTCCATAGTAACTCTCCAAAATGAAGCAGTGCTTTCCATTCTCATACATCCCCAAGCTAATATAAAAATGAGCTTAAAGATAATCACATGATTTGATCTACTGTAAATGTGAGCAAACAATGTATTAAACCAGCAATAAAGTATATATTAAATATAGTAAAGGTCTTCTTTAAAAGAAAACAAGAAATCATTATTTCTTAGTGCAGATGTTTTGCAATATACAACACAACATATTGCATGCTTTTAGGAGTACCTTGTCTTTGAAAGGTAATAAACAGGGCAAAGGAAATTTTAAACCAAGTTCACCAGAAATGATGAAATATTTATAAAGGAATTTTTGTCATGTGAGACTCAAAGAGCTTCGCACTTATAACTGTGAAGAAAGTAAACAGAGAATATATAGCCTATGTTGGTATTTCATTTAAATATACAAGAGGTATGGAAACAGGAAGATGAAACTGATGCTATAAGATGAACGACTCAGAAGAAACAAGAAGCCATTATTTTGCAGTTCATATGATAGATCATTAGAACATTCACAACAGAAGTAGCAAATAAAAGTAAGAATGCATTGGACAGACCTACTATCATTATTAAGGATGTGGTATCATTAACTGCTTTTTGACTGAGATCATACCTCTTAACCTGTTAGAGCAAGAAATCTGGACAAATGTAAAAATAATGGGGGGACAAAGCCCTAAAAACAGCAACACTTTTTAAATATTGCTCTTACAAACTTAGAAAGTGGATAGAATAACATGTTATGCATTAGCATGAATTTACTGAAGGATATGAAGTCTGAAAGTCAAATGTGTGCCATTATTTTCTGACTTCAGCACAAGTTTATGAGAAACAGACCAAAAATATAAGGCAATAATTTGGACATTCTGTGAAAATCTGTACAGTTGCAAGGTATGACTGGGACCTCTGCATTATCCACTGTGTAAGGAAATGTCCATACTAGGCTGGTCAAGCAGATCACATCTGTCATTGAAATCTTTGTATATCTATTATCTGAAACATGAGAATGGTAATTTATGTCTAGAGTATTTATAAAATATAATAAATAGACAACATTTAACTTAGCATAAACTTAGTAAATAACTACTAGTGGTTTGAACCTGAGATCGTGGTACAGTGAGGGTCGGGAAATTTAGCCTTT